>NC_052509.1:56599676-56632008 GCF_014356525.2 Nilaparvata lugens
ACTTCAAAATTGAATTAAATCAATCACAATTGATTAAAACATTCCAAACTTTGAAAAACTATAAAGATTTAATTCAGTATTTCCAAGTGGGGGGGTACGTCATAGGGATACGTCAAGGATTTTATTTTTTCATCAAATTTCAGTTATGATACATGATTTTGAACCGCCTTGACGATCTGAGAAGAATGAGCTTTAGTACGAAAAGGAGATCTGATCATTCTGTCAAAAGTTATAAGTGTTTAAAGTTTTGATCCTTGACGTATCCTTATGACGTACTAGACTAGATTAGTCTAGAAGAGAGAAGAAATATTGAGATAATTGCTAGTAAACAAACTTTATAATTCATCTTGGAAGTCAATGAGAAGATAGGGACAGATCGGAAGTTGTGGTTCTCGACTATAAAATACTTTATAGTTGACATAAAAAAATATGCTTGGCTTGGGAGTTAGTCAGAACACAATAATTAGTATCATTTCATGAGATTTCTACATAGATTATATCCAATTCCAATATTATTGGCCAGTAAGTTATTTCCAACATGAAATGGGAATTTATAGATTTCAATATCGGCGTTCGAGTTGTAAGGCCCCGGGACCTAGGGTGAATTTGGTGAATCGATCCGAAAACATCAGAGTCCTTTTAGAGGGCATGCAACCATATAATCTAATAACTGCTAGCAGAGCTCTTGCGACGTCCTGCCGCCGGGAAACTGAATAAGTATCCCAAAAAAGCTGGGATACAGAACTCGCAAGAGAAGTAGTTTGTGAGAGTATAAGAGCGAAAGGGACAGAGAGAGAGATTGATTGATTGATTGATTGATTATATGCCTTTATTAGGGCGGAGTTAGGACTCCTGGTCCTCTCTACCACACAACCCTAAACAATCTAGAAAGAGAAAGAGAGAGAGAGAGTGAGATAAATAAACTTTATTTTCAATTGTTACTAAGCTTGTCGCCTATATCATGGTTATAGTAATATTTATAATTTTACAAATCGTTTTAAACGTTACATGACATGATGTCAATATTAGAGAGAGATTGATTGATTGAGTACTTTATTTATGTAGATTACAATATTATACTGTCTTATACACTTATATACAATAGCTTACAATACAGCAAAATTATAGATGAATTTACATGATATAGACTAAGAAAATAATTATTGAACTGTATATGATATGAAAAAAGCAATTTGTGATAAATATCGATAATATTGTTATGCATGTACATAAATTGGCGGAGCTTTGGACATATCAAATGTGTCCATTCTTCGGAAACAATATTCAAAATATCCTTCCCATTAACTCTCTACCAAAGAGAGAGAGAGAGAGACAGAGAAAGTATGAGAGAGAGAAAGAGAGAGAGAGAGTTGAATTTTGGGAGACTGAGAGAGTTGGGATTGGGGATGAATGATACAGAGTCACTGATGAAGGGTTACTTGATGAAAGAGAGAGTTATTACTAATAAAAATTGACAGTTGTGTTGAACATGAAACAAAATGTGGTATACAAACAAAACTAAAAGAAACATCACTAACAGATAACTGATAACTGATAAGGATTGTCTTTTTTCTTTGGGGCTACTTTTAATATGAATAAAAATAAAAATCTCAGTACCCTTTGAAATTATTTTGTCACAACATGTTTTGAGTTCTCATTTGAAAGCTCTGCTCTCTCTCTATCTCTCATAAATACCGTAGCTAGAACTTAGTTGATGGATCAATCAAAAACGTGGCCCATGGAATACGGATCGGGAATAATGTTGGGAAAAGCTGACAACTCGCTGCTACTGAAAAAACTCTACTTTAAAAAAGAGTTCACGTGTATGCATCTATTCAACTCATTGGGGATTTGATCAGTGAAAACTTTTAATTCAATATAGGGGAAGCTTTTTTCACTCCCTATTTGAATGTAATTTTAACAGATTGAGAGCAACTCTCCCACACCATATTATGTAGAGTTGAATTTGTTTGAACAGTTCCAGCCCTACCTACTACCTGAAATTGATTTTTCTATTTTGAGGTCTCACTTGCTGGACGAATAAAATATTCTATTGAAAAAACCTCTCTTGCTGCTCTGAGGCTTTGAAGCGTATCATTCACATTCAACTAAGCATAAAATTCTCATATTATATTTATATCTGCTTTCTATCTAGAACATTTTCGTTCAACTATTCACCCAATACTTTTTTGAATCAAGTAATGCTTGAAACTGACTTGAATTTGAGCAGTCAAAAATTGTATGAATACTTTCTTTTCAACGCAATGTCTTCTAGTCCTCGTAAACCGACAAATTAAACATAAAAATAATTTATTATTGATGCTAGATTACTATATATAAATATAAGCAAGTTTATTTTACAGCTCCAGCCGTTAATTGCATTCGCTGTGCCATTTATTGCGATTATTCCAGTCTTCTTGGACCAGATTTCTATTCATCATACTAGTATATAGTATATACCTGCTTGTTCCAAAGTTCGGGCGGTCTACCTCTCCTTCTTTTTCCAGGTGGATCTCAATTCAGTATCTTTTTGGGCCACCTCTCATCTCTCATCCTCTGTGTATGTCCTAACCATACTCATGCTAGATTACTATTCGTAAAGGTGCGTACAGATATACGCGCCTCCAACTCGCTCCGCCCTCGCTCCCCAATCGCTCCGATCATGAACGTCACGGGAGATGTTAGCTCTTCTCGCGTTCAACTCTTGCTCCCCGGTCGATCATCAATCGATCTGCTCGAGTGACGTTCGGTTGCGGAGCAGAGCGAAAGTCTGTACGCACCTTTATAATGTTTCAAGTACAGTCTTCAATTCAAGCCCGTGGACGATTTTTGAAAATATTATGTCCTACTTTTCATGGTTGAATTGAGATAACATTCATTGGAATATTGTTAAATTTGTGTAATATTGATTTTTATATTTATTTATTTATTTTATACATTGATAGATACAATACTATTCTCTACTCATGAATTATTGGGAAAGGAACAACATGCTTAAAGCTCAAAACTGTTCCTTTCCCAAATTTGCATAGAAATTGTATTCCATTTATCAAGTTTTCAATGACTATTATGATTGAGTAATAAAAAGTAATGCTAATAAGTATGTCATAATAGGTTAATTATGTTATTAACTAATCATCAGTCACTAATAGTGCAGTCTATAACTACGTGTAATGTGTTGTTCCACACGTTTTCTGAATTACCTTTTTCAGAATCAACGTTTTCTACTCACCCTTTTAGGTTTTATTTGAAAGCCTTTGTGCACAGTATTCACGTATACATCCGACAAAAGAGAACTCAAGTCTTGCTTAATATACTGTACTGCATTTCTTGCAGCTGCATTTCAAGGTACAATGAATGCAATTGCAACCGTTCATGAGGACTTAGGAAGAGAAAGGAGTCTGTTCTTTGTCATCCAAGAAACCAGTTAGTTTATCTTGAATCTAATTGAAGCATGCTTCTATACTGCGGACTTAGTAACTTACACTGCCTACTCCGTTGTGTTATGGTACTTATCTAACATACTTCTATCTGGACCGAATCAAGTAGGACTTTGCTAAGTACAGTCGATGCAGTAAACTATGGTAGCTGCTAAGGCGTTGATAGAAGTTATGTGGAGAGAGAACTTTCACCTTTGTTCACGGTGCAATTGATAGATACTCTACAGTAGTTGGTTTTATTAAGAGTATACATTTAATCTTGAATAATACTGGCAAAAAAGACTCCTGTTATTCATTTATTCGTTGATACAATCACAAATCATGAAAATATGATTAGGAAGGAACAACAGGCTTGGCCCAAAACTATTCTATTCCCAAATTTTGATAATTAATAACATTTCCAAAAAATAGGTTATGTTTCTACTGTAAAACTTTCAATTTTCGTCCAAAAATACAGAGTGATTCAAAAAGAATACCACAACTTTAAAAATCTGTATTTAATCAAGGAAACATAATAGAAACTTGGGTTGTAAATCAAAATGAAGAGTATTAAATTAAGTTTTTCCCCACTAGAAAACAAGTTCACAAATGTTCAAAGTGACCCCCTCCAGACACTCGAGTGATATCAATACGATACTCGAACTCGTTGCACACCCTCAGTAGCATATCGGGCGTAACAGTTTGTATAGCTGCTGTTATTTCTTGTTTGAGCTCCTCAATGTTAGCTGGTAGAGGCGGTCGATACACCTTATCTTTAACGTACCCCCATGAAAAAAATCTCAGGGGGTGAGGTCAGGGCTTCTTGGAGGCCAGTGATGAAGTGCTCTGTCTCGAGCTGCTTAGCAGCCGATCCATTGCCTCGGATAGTTTTCATTCAAATAGGCACGGACAGATGAGTGCCAATGAGACTAAATAAGGAACTAAAAAAGCTTCCTCAAATCGATGACAGATAGTGCTTTACTCTCCGTTTATTCTTTGCAGAGTTATCAATTTTCAAAGTTGTGGTATTCTTTTTGAATCACGGTGTATATAATTATAAGCTAGAAATTTGAGTAGTCAAATGTGTATCCATATTTAGATTAGCACCAGTATAAAAAGTGAAAAATTCAAGAAGTCTTGTTGGTCAACACAAAGGTAATGAATACAATTAGTCAAGAATAATCATTCATAATAGAACTACAATCTTATTTCAGTCAGTTGAATTATTAGAATTCTATAATTTTATATCTTCATCGAGTATTGATTGTCAATTACCATCTTAATTATTTTAATTGATAATGTTGTAATAAGTCCACATCTGAATGGTTGCTGGAAAATAGAAGAAGTTATTGATATAGTGAGGTCCACGTTATAATGGCAGTGTTTGTTTAGCAATGGTATTGCTATCCTTGTCTATCAAACAAAGCGGATAGCGCTATCTCTTTCTCGCTTTGCTCTGTTGCCAGATCGTCTTTTAACAATGTAGAATTGATAATTGATTAACAAAATTCTTCTTCTTCTTCTTCTTCTTCTTCTTCTTCTCTCCTCCTCCTCCTCCTTCTTCTTCTTCTTCTTCTTCTTCTTCTTCTTCTTCTTCTCCTCCTCCTTCTTCTCCTTGTTCTGGTGCCTATCCGTTACCGAATGTTGACAATCATTCTGGCAATTATAACTTTGTTGACAGCCGTTCTAAAAACTTCCGGGTGGACACTGCAAACCATGTTCTCAAATTATTCAACCAGGAAATTCGCTCCTACCTCTCCTGCCAAGAACTTTACCCTGTAGTGCAGATTTTAACAACAGCTGATATTTAGTTCCATTCCTCATAATTTGTCCCAGATACTCCAATTTTCGTCTCTTGACAGTATACATTATCTCTGTCGTCTTATTGAGTTGTTGAAGAACCCTGAGATAACAAAATATCTCATCTATTAATTATGAAAATTCATTATGAAATTGTTGAAAAATATAATTTCTTGCTTAATAAAATGTAACTGATTATTTTAAACGAGAATGAACAGTTAATATTACATCAATAAACCTGTATCAGCTACCGTCTATGAAGGTATTGACAAGACAGAGGATCGGCAACGTTGTTCTCCTATCTTTCTCCACTGCCATTATAACGTGGACATCACTAGTGAGGTTCACGTTATAATGGCAGTAGAGAAATATAGACAGCCTATAGACAGTGAAGAAAGATAGGAGAACAACGTTTCCGATTCTCTGTCTTGTCAATGCCTTCTACAGACGTTATCTTATACAGGCTTCCTCACTATAGAAGAACTGATCTCTAAATTGTTATTAGTGATATTGGGTGTGAGCTGAAATTCTAAAAATTATTCAGACAACTGTTCAATTATTATCTGAATTCACGTTTGAATACATCCGGTTGATCATAGGAGAGTTTCTAAATTTGTTGTCACTAACATCAGCTCCACTTTGTTCGCATTTCCAGTTTCATCTCTTCGTTACACGACCCTTTGAAAAATTCAAAAAGCTTTAGAAAAAAACGTTCTAAACGATTCAGTTCAATAAATAGTCACTTTGCGTGGATACAAACGTGAGTCCAGTTTCAGATTTCCATTCGAAACGAGCAGGTCTAATTGTTTTTCGAAACTGTAGAGAGGCTGCTGTGTGTTTACCCTCATCCATTAATTTGTTGAGTCAATGGTTGCCCTGATGAGAACACATACGCACACACACACACCCACACACACATTCATTAATTGCCAGGAGCATATTTGATCGATTCTACCATCATGTACACTTTCGGAGAGATTGATAAATGTAGAATTTTCAGCCTGCATGTGAAATTCAGTGTTGTGGAACACAACTGAAAAGCGTTTGCCGTTGCGTTTGTTAGTATTGTGTGTTGGTTTAGAGTGATTTACTGTCAGTGTTGGTTGAATGGGAAGAATTGCTGTTATCCTTAAAGAATGCTGACAGTTTGAAATGGATCCCACTTCACATCCCACCTGTGTTGCCCTGCTTTGACAGTGTTAGCTGTATGTTTGCCTCCTCTCTCACTCTGGAGCATTCAATTCGCACCTATTTGCATAGGGGCTTTCAAATGTGGCGAAAGCATCACACATGTGTTGTTGGCTGCCGTGAGAGAAAAATTGACAGCGAAATTTTCAGTCGAGTTGTGTCACATCTCTGACAATTTTCCACGTTCGCGTGAGTGCGTGCAGTCCTGGTTGATTGTAAATTGTGCGGTGAATTTGAAACAATATGTGTGAAAGTTGATGATATTAACATTCATTTTTACTTTTCCTACCCTATTACCATAGGTAAGAAAGTATTGCTTTTCGAAAAAAAATCAAGGTACCCCAATTTCTAAATTTCTATACGTTCCAAGGTCCCCTGAGTCCGAAAAAGTGGTTTTTGGGTATTGGTCTGTATGTGTGTGTGTGTGTGTGTGTGTGTGTGTGTGTGTGTGTGTGTGTGTGTGTGTGTGTGTGTGTGTGTGTGTGTGTGTGTGTGTGTATATATATGAGTGTATGTGCGTCTGTGTACACGATATCTCATCTCCCAGTTAACGGAATGACTTGAAATTTGGAACGTAAGGTCCTTACACTAGGCTATAAGGATCCGACACGAACAATTTCGATCAAATGCGATCCAAGATGGCGGCTAGAATGGCGAAAATGTTGTCAAGAACAGGGCTTTTTGCGATTTTCTCGAAAACGGCTCCAACGACTTTGATCAAATTCATACCTGGAATAGTCATTAATAAGCTCTATCAACTGCAACAAGTCCTATATTTGTAAAAATTTCAGGAGCTTTGCCCCATCTATGCAAAGTTTGATTTTAGATTCTCAATCATCAGCCTTCATATACAATTTGAACCAAAAATTCCAAGTGGAAAAGATTGAGCATGAAAATCTCTGCAATTAATGTCCAGTAACATTTTCACATAAAATTGAAAATAAGCTCGAAGTTCGAGAAAATGTAATTATCCAATTGCAAACTGTTGGCAACTGTTGATTCTATTAAATTATTCACTATGAAGAGATAGCAGACCTCGTATGTCTCCAGCGTTATTGTCCTGTCACCAGCTGGCTCAGATCTTCGTTTATAAGTAGACTTGAGATGCGCGTGTACACTAGCGTCAGGTGATCAATTTTCATAACGGCAAGGAAAGTTGTGTGAGTGCGCCACACCAGATTTTTTTTCTTGAAGCTATGGTACCCTCTCTTATACTATGCCGTTACTATACTCTCACTCGGCCAAAACAGTCAGTCATAATAAACATACTCTTATCACCTTGAAATTTGTAATATAAACGGGGGATATCTTCCACTGTTATATTTTCTCTATGATGTAACTCATATTTCGGTCTCTCTACAGTAGAATGTAGACTATGAGCTTGAAAGGTAGCATGCCATATTAACCTTGGTACCCCAACGCCCTGTCGTCTGGCCGGAAGTTTTTTATCGGTCACACTAGTTCTATTTTTTTGTTTTGCTCGGTAGCCTACTACAGAGTACAAACCAGGGGCACTGGCTGAGTGCTGAGTGGGATGGCCTTTGGTCAGTGTGAGTGCACAGGGAGTGGCACTCAGCTTACAATACACATCATGATGCACTGCTATCATTCATTCACTTTCAGAGGTGAATTTACCTCTCCAGCTCCCTACTTCATTATAATATACTTGATAGAATAATGTAAACAAAGTGCTTGATAAACTCAAGTCCAGGGGTCTCCAACCTTTTTATCCAAGGGCCACATTGTTAATTCTTGGAGGCTTAGAGGGCCAATAACAAGGATGTACGTGGAATTTGACTTGTGGGGACACACACGACAGGAGGGATTTGGGGGGTGTAAAATTATTATATTTCCATTAAAATAATATGAGGAGTTCTAAGTAGGTTTAATTGAAACACAGGAAGAAACAAACCAATTCATTCCATTTCAATACAAAGTCCAATTTACTGAGTGTAAAAAAGTCATAAGAAAACTTGACAATGCATGAATTCACAGAAAGTTTCAAAGCAAAAAGAGAATAATTATTTTTAGTGAGAAGATTGCATTATTTTTTTCCACTTGAAATGTCCGCCCATTTAGGATCAAACTTTGTGGTTCCGATCATTAAAATTGTTTTCAAATGTTCATCTGACAAGGAAGATATGTATTTTGATTTAACAAACTTCATTCTTGTAAATTTCTGCTCACACTTGTAGGTAGATCCAAAAAGAGAAAACATAACTTGAGCATGGTTTTCTTAAGTTGCGTACAGATACCTATCAGATTATTCACAAGTCGAGTATTTCAATATCATCTGTTTCTTAAAGGAGCGTACAGATTTACGCGCCACGAACATGCGCAATTCACATTAAATCAGCTGATGCCAAGCTTTTTATATCTGTATCTTACCGTTTCTTTAAAAATACAGATATAATCAGCTGTTTAAAAGTGAATTGCTCATGTTCGCGGCGCGTATATCTGTACGCACCTTTATGTTTTTAAAATATTTTTCTGGGAGAGACATGTACAGTCCGTTTGCTAATATCTCGCAATGGTTGCTCCCTGCTTGTTTACAGCTAATAACATACACTTATTAAGTAATGGACTGGCTAGTAAGAGAAGAGTCTAATCCCACAGTTGTTGTCAAAAATGTGTATAAATATATATATTTTTTTAAATCTGTAGCAATAACTCTCGGCGGGCCGGTCAAAATCTATCCGCGGGCCGGATGTGGCCCGCAGTTGGAGAGTCCTGCTCTAGTCCTTCATAAATTATATGTATTTAACATTTTCCAGGAAGCTCATTACATTAATGTTGTATAACATTTTAACATTTTTGTATGGTTTCTTTCTGTAGCTTATTTCAAATTAACTCTATGACGATGTTCAACTGTTCCCGCTGGGAATTATTTTTAGTCCCATGGGAGGAAAAGTAGTACTTTAGTATTCGATTCCAGGGTGTAAAATGAGACTTTTGATAGTAGGTGGAGGAAAATTATAATTTCTATTTATGAAAACTCATTCTCCTATTATAAAAGGATAATAACTAGATCTCAATTCTTCATGTTTGCACACTTTACCCACTAAGTGCCGGTTGCACAACAGCCGGTTAAATTTTAACGGTGATTTATTCCACGAGAACCAATCAGAGAAGGCGTTCTGTGCCGGTTGCACAACAGCCGGTTAAATTTAGACCGTGATTAATTTTAAGCGTGATTAATTCCACGGCAACCAAACAGAGAAGCCGTCTTTTCAAAAACGCCTTCTCTGATTGGTTCTCGTGGAATTAATCACGCTTAAAATTTAACCGGCTGTGATGAAACCGGCACTAAGAGTTGATTCCATCGTACATTATTTCTTCAATTATGCTGATTAGTCTTGAAGTATTGCTCCATTTCTTTCGTTTATTAATTTATTCATGAATTGAATCTCAATAATACAGTAGCATGTACTCATTTAACAGAATAATGCAAATGAATCGATACCCTTATGTGAAAGCATGTTTCCTCTCTTCTTTAACCTAATATAATGAAAGTCTGTTGAGGTGAATTTACATCTCCCTCATCAAGACACTTATGCTACAGTACTTGGTATAATATTATCGTAAGCTGTTTCAATTGAATAATACTTTGTCCCACTTTCAAATCACGCTTCTCACTCTCTCTCTCACACACACACACTCACTCTCTCTCTGTGCGCAACAGCTCTATCGGAAAGTGCAGGATATTTTACCCTAATACCCAGAAACGAAATGGTACGCGGATGAAGACAGTAAATTATTGGTTTGCCTGCTTTAAACCCTTTCATTGCTTTGAAGCAACAGCGTAGTCAGAGAGTTTGCCGACTGTAGCTGAAGTTTGGAGGATGGTTGGTGAGGGGTGTAGAGAGAGAGAGAAAAAAAAGAGAGGGACTTAGTGAGAGTGAGGGAGAGAGGGGACTTGAATTATTTGCCACCATTCAACTTTTTCAAGTTGGCGTTATCAGCGTTTGTGCTGGCAAAGGAAGAACAGAGAAGAGGTGGTTGAGGGGACAGGGTAGGGGTTTCAGAGGGTGGCAGAGTGTTGAAGAGAGGAGTGGTAGTTGCAATGCCACTGTCAGATTGGTCGTTTCTCGCTGATTACCCCGGCTTTAAACTATGAAAAAGTTCTGCAGTAATTTTGGCCAACATTAGGACAATCACCATTGTCATCAACAACCGCGTAATTTTTCTTTATTCCAATTTCAACGATATGATACTGGGTTAGTTTGTTTGCTGTTCCTGACATTTCAAAACGCTCAGTATTTAATTGATCAAGGGGACACTGTTGCAGGTTTGATGCCTAGTGTGATTGGACTACCCTTTTTTTTGACACGTATTATTGTAATCTGCTAAATATTCTTTATTGATTGAAACAATAAATACATCCTCAAAATGATAGGGAGAGAAAAAAATAAGGTAACCTTGTGCTATTCCTCTCCCAAATTTAGATAAGGTTACACATAGTCTGAAATAGGTTGACTTCACAAAATTGACTTCCAAATAGGTTGACTTCATAGTGGTTCACTTCACATAATTTCCAGTAGTTAATTATTTTCACAACGTAGTTTTTAAAATTTAGATGCTTCGAAACTAAACATAGAAGAAATATTTCACATTATCCTGTTATATTAAGCGATTTCTGTATTTTTATTTCTGGTTATTTATATTTATTTATATCTGGTTATTTATGTTCAACGGATCTCGAAACGGCTCTAACGATTTTCACGAAATTTGGAACATATTATGTTTATGATATAAAGAAATATTTCACATTATCCTATTATATTAAGCAAGCAATTTCTATATTTTTATATCTGGTTATCTATCTGGTTATTTATGTTCAATGGATCTCGAAAACGGCTCTAAAGATTTTCACAAAATTTGGAACATATTATGTTTATGATATAAAGATTCGATTGCACTAGGTCTCATCCTTGGGAAAATTCGCTGAACGACATTTTAAGGATAATTCATCCTTGTCTAAACAGTTGTGGATAGTAAAAAAGTGAGTGAGCGAGTGAGTATGTGAAAAATCAAAATATCGCATCCCCGAACTCATAAGATGACATATAGCCAGCTGTGTATATTATGAACACGATCATTTTAGAGAATTGTGTTCTGTTTATCAATAAATAAAAATAACAAGCATAGCTCGGTGCCCCGATATTTGTTATAATGTAATATAGACTTCACTATGATCAATATTTTACTTAATTTTATCTTTTACGGTAGTAAAAAATCGTATTCATTCTCATACAAATATGATAATACAGTTTCGGGATAAGCCTGTTGCTATCTCTCAGTCATAACTATAAAATGATTTGTGATTGTATTAATAAATGAATGAGTAAAAATCCATAGCCTAATTATCGTTTACAACTATACCACCTGTGTCTTTGTCATCACCTAAATTAGGAAGATGATTCTGATTTTCTAATGAGAATGAATATGGATGAGATGGAAATGTTCTCACCGTCCTTCTAGTTCTGATTGTTGGAATGATATCGATTATTGCAGTGGTTATTTTGGTTGTATATCCTCGACATTTTTCGGTTTCAAATCCATGTTATGGATGGGTTTGATGAGAATGGATATGAGTTAATGTGAGTTTTCTTATCGTTGTACTTCTAGTTAAGATTAAGGGATAGTTAAGGGATATTGAAATTTACCTCTCATTCAAGGATAATATGAAACAGCGAGTTTCAATTAAATTCAGCAATCACTGTTTTATACTCTTTATTTATTTATCTAGTTTTTGTGGATACAATCACAAATCATATGAATATGTTTGGGGAAGAACAACAGGCACAGCCCAAAACTATTCTATTCTCAAATTTAGATGGTGAATATAATGTCCAAAATTCATCTCATTTAGAGAGTGAAGAATAATACACACGTTTTCATATTTTGAGAGTGATGATTAAATAATAGTCTACTTATTTATATATCAAATGAGAAAGTCAACTTCTCTTTGTACTGTAAAATCTGATTGAGTAGACTCTCTGTATACTTAAGCTTGTCACAAGTAATGAGACCTTGATTAGCAAAATTCAAACCAGAATCTGTGAAGCTTGAGCAATCTATGGAGTTACAATAGCAAGTTACAACAACATTGAAGGCAAAACTGATCTTTGATATGGCTGGTTTGGGCCAGTATTGATTGGCAATCTGAGTTCAGCTAAAGTTGGTCACAATGTTGAAATTGTTCTCCACAAAGACTCTCACAAGTTGACTCCGCTTTCATCAATCTAGATTACGTTGAAGTTGGTATCTATACTGCAATGAAAACTGAATTTGGTTGTGGCTCTGGGGGTGATATGTATATAAACCGCTTCCTAACAATATTACTGTATCAAATGGCAGCAAAATTAGCGTCGTTGAGTGTATTGGTTCAATAATCTCAACCCCCCCACTCAATCACATTATGGCGAGGGGAAGCTACACGGGAAAGTTCATGGTAATTTAAGCTTTTCCTATCACCGCCATCCCATATACGTGAAGCTCACTTTTGGTAACACATCGTGTAACAAATTTTGTTTGCTCAACTTTCAATCAATACAGTTCCCCTGCAGGGTAAAATTGAATTTTGAGTTTCATTCCGAGTTGAAATTTGTGTATATCTCAATCAAGATCGCCATGAATTCGAGAGTGTGATTGGAGCCCGGTTTTTATAGTCGACGTTTTTTAGGGTGGACTGGAAAAGGTTCGAAGGGATGAAAATGCTTCATTAGCAAGTTTACAGCCGGCTAATGAGTCCGGTTAGCTTTCAGCTACCCCGCAGGTATGAAACTGAACTTTTTGAACGCTAATTAGGGTATGAAATCATGTAGATTACATCCTATGGCGGATGATAATTACCAGCTATAAAAAAATTCTTTTGGTCGTAATTTTGAAAAGTTTTATCAATTAGAAGTTTGAAAAGTTACATTCATTACTAGCCTTTACACAAAAGGGGGATTTTCTGACCATAAACTTCGTTTACATTGAATTGTTCGAGATGGCAATGTAATTGAAAACTGTACAAATGGAAATAAGTCGAATTGAAAGTGATTTCGAATTTTTTGTAACTGCAGCATGGGATGAACGTATAAATTCGGAAACAGAAGTTACAATTGAATCAATACTTATTTCGTTGTTCAAATGAGGCAATTTATTGTTGAAAACCTAAGACTTGCCACTAAACTGTAGGACACACATGATAAACATGTCAACATACATTGCTGGTGTTATCACAGTTGTATGCTTCAAGCAAAAGTTTTGAGGTTGGGTTTTTGTATCCCCGATTTTTACTTTCCTTGCCCTATTACAGGTAAGGAAAGTATTGCTTTCGGAAAAAATGTCGGTACTCTAATTTCAAGTTTTCTATACATTTCAAGGTCCGCTGAGTCCAAAAAAATATTTGTCTTATATAAATGAGTTTGAGTGAACTAATGTGATAAGCTCTGATCTCTCTGTCTACGAATCACATTATAAGAATATGTTTTATTTGTTGCAGGTGAGAAAATGGAAAATCGCTTGCTGATCTTTGTAAAGGTATTCATTTCTACTCTTGATTGAAATAAGTCTTCTTTGAACTCATTTTAATTATTGAAATAACGCATTTTAAATTTATACCTAAAATAGTCATTGATAAGCTCTATCAACTGCCACAAGTCTCATATCTGTAAAATTTTTAGGAGCTCCGCCCCATCTATGCAAAGTTTGATCTTAGATTCCCAATTATCAGGCTTCAGATACAATTTGAACAGAAAATTTTGAGTGGAAAAGATTGAGCATGAAAATCTCTACAATTAATCTTCAGCAACATTTTCACCTAAAATTGAAAATAGCTCAAAATTCGAGAAAATGTGATTATACAATTGCAAACTGTTGGCAACTTGATTCTATTAAATGATTCACTATGAAGAGATAGCAGACTTCGTATGTATCCAGCGTTATTGTCCTATCACCAGCTGGCTCAGATCTTTGTTTTGTGAGTGCACCACACCAGATTTTTGTTGTTTATTTTTTCTTTGCAGCTTTATTTGAGTTTAAATCATGATTCTATCATTATAAAGAAATTTTTTCTTCATACTTAATTCTTAAAATACATTTTTGGATTGTATAGTGTATGATTGTAATGTGTGAAGGAGGCAAAATGGGTTTTTACCTGTTGCCTCCATGAATAAAATTAAATTATTAAAAAAATTATTAATCACTAGCCGTCAGGCTCGCTTCACTCGCCATATCCGTCTAGCCAGGGGGCTCCGCCCCTGGACCCCCGACTGGATCGTCCAAGAATGAGATCAGCAGGCTCGCTTCGCTCGCCTGAATTTTTCATTTGAGCATTTTTATCATATGTTAGGACAATCCAGTCGGGGGTCCAGACTAAACGGATATGGCAAGCGAAGCGAGCCTGACGGCTAGTAATGTAATATTCCCAGGATTGAAGTAGCAGTGCCCAATCAATTTTTCCGCGGTAAATGCATTTAAATTTCCAACTTGGTGCCAACCTAACAAAGTCAACTCAACTGACAAAATTATTAATTTAGTTGCCAGTTAACAACTGTTTCGAAGAGGTGCTCTATCTAGATTATAGTTCTATAGTAACATATGATATGGAATTTTCAATTATAATTATGAGATTGGGAGAAGAAGAATATCATGCTAAAAGACGAACTTTAAACCCTTAAAACAACCCTTAGAGTTGAAATTTGCCAAAATATTTCTTAGTGCGCCTCTAAAGGGCCAACTGAACATACCTACCAAATTTGAACGTTTTTGGTCCGGTAGATTTTTAGTTATGCGAGTGAGTGAGTGAGTGAGTGAGTGAGTGAGTGAGTGAGTGAGTCGTCAGTGAGTGAGTGCCATTTCACTTTTATATATATAGATAATCTGTAGTTTTCCAGTGGTTTATTTATTGTTATTGGTTGTCTATGTTTGAAGCTACTGTCAAACAGATGTTTTTTGATCGATGCCTCTCGAACAAAATAAAAATCAATCGATCAATCTCGCTAATACAGTACTCAACTTGGATGCCGAGTACACACTCATGTTCAACACACTCTTGTCCTGCAGTGTGTAGTTATTTGCCAACCTCAAAGCCTAATTATACATACCTGTGGCTGTAATAATTAGTGATTTTCGTAGAAATCACATCAGAAATAACAATTGAATCTATGTGATTACCTGGAATTCCTAACCATTCTCTCCATGAAACTAAATGCCAGTGCATTTGAGTTAGATCTAAATTAGTTGGGACTAATGTATGTGGTATGATTACCAAATCTATTATCCTTTACTATTAAACGAGTAATTCCGTCATATGTTTAGATGTTATATATCTGTATGTGACCGAATCTCGAAAACGGCTCTAACGATTTTCACGAATTTGGAACAAATTGGGTTCATTATATGAAATTCGATTGCACTAGGACTCACCCCTGGGACAACTCGCTGAATGACATTAAAAGGATAATTCATCCATGGAAAACAGATGATAATTTCGTCGTTTCTCGATAACAGAAGATGCGTGTGCCTGTGTGGGAGAGAGACAGAATTATTTCCAGCTGTGTAATCATAATCAATTTTATCTAAAAATTTTATCTAGCTAGACAATTTAATCGATTTGACATAATCTGATTTGTTGACATGACATAATAATCCTCCTAAATTAGAGTATATCATAATTTTCAAAGTTGATCATATTTGACAATTTCAAGTGATTAGTGAGTGTTATTTTGTTATTCAATTTGGTTTGTATATAATCTAATTTTTTTTTTTGTTTTCAAATGTTTGAACAGAAAATTGAACCTGAATTCAAGTGTATGGAACATAACCTTTATGGATTATTTATAGTGTATAAATCAAGATACGGGAAAGGAACTGTTTTGGGCTGTGCCTGTTGATTGATTGATTGAATTGATTGAAAAAATCTTTATTCATAAACATGTACAGGTACATTAGGAACAGCGTCAAAACACAAACAACATAAACATAAAATGTAGTAGAAGAGTAAGTCACATCACAATCACAAACGCAAAGTGCTATCTGCAAACTCCTGCAGGGAGTACAGACACAATCATTTAGTTAGTACTTCCCCAATCATTTTAAAGAATTGTGTACGGTTTATCAAAAGTCAATAAATAAATAACGAGCGGAGCTCGGTGCCCCGATATTCAGTATTATCTAGAATAATAATAATTCTACCATGGAACTAAAATGGAGGTAACATCACCAAAGCTATTTACCAAGGGAAACTCTACCCACACCCGACACTATGACTATGCCAATATGCATGCACTCCATCTAAGCTTATTATAGAGTGGTAACTGGTAACCTAACCTCTACCCTTGCCTCCTGCTCCACGTTGTGACGTCACATGATAGGATGCCGGTAGTGAATTGATTGCCTTTCAATTTTGATGAGCTGAGATAATTAATTGCACGTCCCCTGTCCTCTTCAAATACACATTCGCCAGCCAGGCTGTTGGTCCATTGTAACCTGATAAGCTTCATTAGCACCCGGAAGTTGATTCCAATGCCATATCACAGCCGAGTCCGCCTTGTTATTTGCATACTGGTCTAGTTTGGCCAACGTTTACAAGAGCCTAATCGAAAGCCTAAAGTAAACTAGTAGTTCTGCAAACAGTGGACCTCGCTCATGAATACAACTTTCAATCCAATGAGAAGGGCCAGTACAATAAGTACAGAATATTGTGAAGATTTAGCCATGTCATCTATTATTTTCTCCATTGAAAGTGCTAGAGACACTGTTTGAAGGTACACTGGACTTATCAAGGAGGTACCTTTATATCAAATACATACAAATTTTACCATTTAAATGAAAAATACTAAGAAATTGGCAAAAACCACAGATTCATTGATACTTAGAAAGACCGGTTTCGGTCTTTATCAAAGTTTGTCAGAGATTGACAATGGTGTAATCATCGAAACCGGTTTTTCTAAGTATCAATAAATATGTGGGTTTTTGACAATTTCTTAGTCTTTTTCATTCAATATGAATAATTACCATAATATCAACTTCTCAACTACACAAAAAGAAAAACAAAATTAACCTTTACATACAATTTTTTTTCTACAACTGCAGTATTGGACTCCAATACAATAAGATTTTTTAAAAAATAATTTATCCAATTAATTTGATAAATCAATTTAATAATTATATTCAGATGATTCAATTTAATTATTCTATCTAATCATAATGATTTATTCTATAATGATATATTATTAGAATAAGATAAAACAATTATTTAGTATCATCTGCAAAAAAAATTTGCTGGGAACGAGATTTGAACCTGGGCCCCACAGTGTGATAAGCCACTGTCTAACCAACTTAGTCACCATGTGCTCGTAACAATAGTTAAATTGCAAAAAAACAATAATTTTTTTCAAATTACAAAAAAACCAGAGGTCTTATCAAAAATCGTTACACATACGTTTCTGCGCCTTGTTTCAAAGAACTTGCATACCAAATGTCATCCAAATCGGACAATAACTGCGACTGTAACTGCAGTACAAACAAACAAACAGACAAAAGCCGATCCAGTCGAAACTAAGACCTCAGCTTCGCTTTGGTCAATTAGGTAGCCTCAAGTAAAGTAAATCTGAAGCCTAAAGAGCCTAAAGTAGTTCAAAATCGATTAAAGTTGTGATTACTGTGTTGCATATCCATTCTTTTTCACTATCAATTTAAAAGACGATGACCAAACTTGAATTTGAAGTTTAAAACTTAAAACTATAATTTCAAAACACTTAGGAAATAAACATTTAGGTAATAAACATTACCGTATCTCGATAAATGGCTATGACATAATGAAACGTTATAAGAACTCAAATCAAATCAAATCAATCATTTATTCCATGTTTATGTTTAAATTAAGTTTTTAATGGTGTTTTTGTTTTGAAAAAATTGTATTGTATTATGGCAAATAAAGAATTTGATTTGATTTGAACTCAGTAGTGCAGCATATTCGTATGATACTTGTAATATAAGGACTATATTATATATCAACTAATATATCAATTTATTGTTTCAATTTTTTCAACAGAAGAGTCACATGTAGATGTTACTTGTAACAGATTCATCTACACAAGCTATCATCCATCAAGCTATTTATTTAATTCATCTTCATAATATAATCTTCATATCACTTCATAATATTTATGCAAGTGGAAAATTGTTTTTTTCTCTAAAGTGTTTTTGTTTCTTTAAGTTTCTATTTATTCATCTCAACATCACCCACCTATGATCATTTTTAGCTATTTGTTAACATTTGTATTACTATTGGTATCCATCATTTGTATAATACGCAGTTTGCTGTATCATGATTTTATATAATGTCAAGTTAATGAATATCAGCTACAGTTTTTCATTTGTTTGAACTTCCATAGCCAACGCTATTTCCTAGATCAATTCCATCCTATCTTCATAGATTCAATTCCAGTATGAGGCTCTAAAAGATTTGTTTCTTTTTAATTCTTCACAATTTTATCATTTCTCATTATCCTCAACTCCTTTCAAAGTATCTGTAGTAACTGAACAACCGGGTTTTGGAAACGACATACTTCTACTTCAATTGAATTTATTATATCATTCAAAATTCCTATTAGATAACCAGGGTAGCTAGTTCGACAAAGGCGTTCCAACTTTCGATCTTCATTCGAACTGATTCATATCTCCACATCTCCCACTTCTTAGCGAATCATAATTATGGAATTTCTCTAAATCTGCTAAAGACACCTACTACTTCATAGCACATCATATGAATTTCTCTATATCTGCTAAAGGCATGTAGGTTAATATCAACCCAGATGATGTGTTGGACATAGGGAGATAGCAATTTCCATCATGAGTGGAATGCGGTGCTTTGACATGGCCTATTTCCGATTGCATTAAATGGTTGACAGAGAGGTGGAAGTGTTTCCCTTCCCTCTTCCTTCAATCCTCCTTCCCACTCCTTCGTCCCTCCAACTCCTCATTCTACCCCTCACCTCATCACTCCTTCACCCCTCATCTCATCACTCCTTCACCTCTCATTCGTCTCTACACACCCCCCTATTCCTAAATCCATCCACTGACCCCCCTCCCACCATTTCACACCTATGACGTCACTCAGTTAATATGGAGCACAATGTACGGGGGACCAGGAAGGCTCTGCGGCTTGTCACACGTAGGCTGAGCATAGGCCAGCGTTGAAAGGATTTCTGCACCGCTGGCTTATTCCATTAATAAAATTGGTCTGGCTTCGACACTCTGTGCCATCTACAGGTCTCGGCCCACCTTCATTGGGCTGGGTGCTCCATTAAGTGTATGTAAGCGTCATGTACAGACAACGCATAACGTACGATGTCTGCTATTGGCAAATTGTGATCTTGAGACTCGGAGCAATCAGCTGTGGGTATCTTCGTGCGACGATCAATTGCGTACGAATCAATATTATTGGACTCCAATATACTTCGTGAGTGGAGTGTTTGAATAGAAGGTATTCGTTGATGAAGATTAGTAATCAAGTTAGTGGGCAATTTAATGGATTTCCAATCAGTAATCAAGCCCATGGTGAAACAATAAGTTAGTGGGAAATTGAATGACATTCCAATAAGTAGTCAAGTCATTGATAGAACAATAAGAGCCGGTTTCTAGAATTTAAAGTCCTAGAATTTAAACAGCTGGAGTCGGAAAATTGGCTTTCCAAAACCGGGCGTAGTCGCAGTCATTGTCATAGTCACGTTTGAGTTAAATTTCGAAAAACTAGAAAATTGAACGCAAAATAAAATAAAGAGAAAATAGTGTAAAGTTTCAGCTATTTTGAATTATTTGAGAATATATAATTTCGTCGTGAAGGAAAAACGTTTCCAAGTAGTATAGAAATGAGAAAATAGAAACTACGACTACTGTTATAGAATCTGCGACTACGCCACGTTTTGGAAAGCCAATTTTCTGACTCCAGCTGTTTAAAGTCATGGACTTAGCTAAATCCCGAGCTCGGAAACCGGCCCAAAGTTTTTTTTTTTTTTTTTTTTATGTATTCAAATTCTTTATTCAAAAAAATAATTAAACAATCAAATGCATTCCAAAAATCAAATACAATATTAGTACATTCAAAGTTAGTAGACAATTGAATGAATTTCCAATCAGTGATCAAGTCACTGATAAAACAATAAGTTAGTGGGAAATTAAATGACTTTTCAATCAGTAATCATGTTACTGATAAAACAATAAGTTAGTGGGCAATTGAATAACTTTCCAATCAGTAATCAAGTCACTGATAAAATGATAAGTTAGTGGGAAATTAAATGACTTTTCTATCAGTAATCATGTTACTGATAAAACAATAAGTTAGTGGGCAATTGAATGACTTTCCAATTTCCCTCTACTACATTTATTATTCATTTATTATTCATTTATTATACATTTATGAATCATAGAGAAAAGATAGCATAAGAACCACTAGGGAACTATTTAAACTACTTGTGTTACCCTTACTCTATGGTACAATACAGTATAGAATCAGGTTCCATGATCAATTTCATCTGTATTTCACACATCAATTTGAAATCATTGCTTATTAGTAGTCAATTTTCGAAATAAAGAGCAAAACCATCTCTTGTCTGATCGGTGCGAAACTTGGAACTAACTAAGACAGATGAGTTGAATGAATGAAATGAAAATGGAGATACTATCTTAATGAATTGAATTAAATGATGAAAACAGTTGAGCTGTAAACCTGAACAATCTTGAACACTCAATACATTTTCAACATTAATTTACATACAATAATTTGTTCTGAATAAAATCAATCGAGGCTTCCTCAAGTGAATGCTCAGTTTATATTCTAGATGTAGTTGGCCACTTGGAACTGAGAGTTTAGCTTTAATCAAAGACTAAATAATCAGGATTCAATCTGTGCTTCAATACATCAATTTAACTCCAGCCTGAAGGTTTTTATTACATCATGAGTTGCTCTATCATAACAAAAACTAAATCTAAAAGAACTACGCTTTTTCATTCTGAACTAAGCCTAAACGACTCTGAACAAAACCTAAAATTTCAGCCACACATTATGATTGAGGAGACACGGTATACCATCATAATAAGGTACGATGAACTTGAAAGTGAAGGACTTTTGAAGCACGTGTTACACCGATACAGTGTTGTGGGGGAGTGGAACGATTAGGGAGATCAAGAGAGAAGAGGTCATAAATTGATGGGGAGAGAAAGAGTAGGAAAGAATTGAATTTTTGTCTTTATTTAATCCTAAAGAGAGAAAGTTAGAGAGAGAGAGAGAGAGAGAGAGAGAGAGAGAGAGAGAGAGAGAGTGATAGAGAATTGAATTTTTGTCTTAGTTTAATCCTAGAAGGGTAAAGTTAGGACGCTGCCGGCCCTCTCTTACACTCAACTCTTGAGAGTGAGAGAATATAATTATAGAGATTATGAGAGAAGAGTGAGAGAGAGTGTGAGAAAGAGGTAGTTGGATGACCGCATTGGAAGCTGGTGGACTGGAACACTGTTCATTATAGAGCCCCGGCAGCCGTGGCGGTAAATTCGGCATGTTGGATATGACCTTGAACCTGAAAGGTGCCAGAGACCGCAGGTAGACACATCCCCCCTCCCCACCTCTCTCCACAAACAGGATCAGCTGATTTCGATGCTGCTGATCGCATTACGTAAGCTACCTACTCATAAACGCGCGTGCGCACACAGTGAAAGTAAAAATGTGAACAGCTGTTATTCAGCAAAACGTCGTCACGCCCTCTCTTCTTCCTTTGCACTGCTCTTCTGTCTCTCCTTTGTTGCCAGTTTTGGCGTGTCGATTACATTCATAAACACATGGAATGGTGCAGGTATTGTCTGGCGGCGATCTGGCAACACTGTAGAATGGGAGACCACCTGCATCTCGGTTGAAGGGCTGGCCAGGTATTGAATGAAGTGGTTGGTGCTTGCTGTTTGAGTGTAATGGTTTAATATAGTATTTGGGTACTATGGTATAGTGGTATACTATGTCGTATAGTGGTATACTATGGTATAATGGTAGTATTGAAATGACCAAATAGCATTTTTCGATAACAATGTTTGTTCCTATTATGAAGGTACATTGTACTTAACATATGTGATCTAATAGAACATATGTGTTATAAGAATAACATATGTGATCTAATAGATCAGGATCAGAATAGGAAGAAATAATATTGAGCATTAGTTGAGCAGGTTAAAATACATCTAACATTATTTACTCTGGAATAAGATTGATTGTTACTTTTCTTTCATATATGGTAAGGAAAGTATTGCTTTCTGGAAAAATTAAGGTACCCAAATTTCTATTTTCAAGGTCCCCTGAGTCCAGTGGGTTTTGGGTATTGGTCTATATATATATATATATATATAAATAAATATATGTGTGTGTGTGTGTGTGTGTACAGGATATCTCATCTCCCAATTAATGGAATGACTTAAAATTTTGAACTTAAGGTCCTAACAATATAAGGATCCGACACGAACAATTTCGATCTAATGCAATTCGAGATGGCGGATAAAATGGCGAAAATGTTGTAAAAAAACAGGGGTTTTCACGATTTTCTCGAAAATGGCTCAATTATCAGGCTCCAGATACAATTTAAACAAAAAATTTCAAGTGGAAAAGATTGAGCATGGAAATTCTACAATCAATGTTCAGTAGCATTTCAAAATTTAAAATAAGCTCAAAATTCGAGAAAATGTGATTATTAAATTTATTGCAAACTGTTGATTCTATTAAATCATTCACTATGAAGAGAAAGCAGACTTCGTGTGTCTCCAGCGTTATTGTCCTTTCAACCAGCTGGCTCAGATCTTTGAATAGTAGACTTGAGATGCGCGTGAACACTGGCGTCAGGTGATCAATTTTCATAACGGGCAAGGAATGTTGTGTGAGTGCGCCACACCAGTTTTTTTAGATCTACAGTTTCTATAATATCTCCCAAATCTAAATTTCGATGAAAGAACAATGATATCGTATTTCGTTCAAAATATGGTCAGTAATTGAATGAGAAGTTGACTATTGTTATTTAGAACAAACCATGTCTTGGAATTTTTAATATTTGCTGGAAATTCAGCCAATGTTCAATTGTCATTTCATATTGTATGGAAATAGAATATGGCTGTATTTTACAAACAAATTAGAATTTTGTGGATTGTCAGTAATATTTAGGAAATGCTTTTTCCAATTTGCACTGCGACACATTTTAACAGAATGAAACTTTTGTAAGGTTCTTACGAATAAGCTTTGCCATTTTCGTATTATTCTACACCAGGATTATTTCTAATTCCACGTTCATTATGTAAATGGAATGAGTTCACTACTCCATTGTCGGCTTTATTGAAATCCGTATTTGGTTGCTGACCTTTTGAGAGACAATTGCTACTAGCACTTCCATAAATGTTGAGGGTGATGTGAAATTTCATGCTCCGACCTCAATAACGGTTTCCAATGCAGTTTGTTGGAAATTCTGAACAAGGTCTAACGTTTTCATTGACCTTTGTCCTTGATCAGGGATCGAGGCTTTGACATAATTCTAGACTTTGGACATTGGAAAATAATTACTTATGTGTTTTTCATTGATTTAGTTCAACCACAATACGTTTTTATTGAAGTATTATTAATAATAAATTTATCACTGAAGCAGGATTCTCTGTTTTTATTACGATTTTAGGTAATTGTCTTTGCCTTCATGTTTTAGGTACATCAACACTCATATTCTTGAAACTCAATTTATCTTGAATTATATGTTTTCAGTGAAAATAGCAATGCATTTTCCCCATAGCATTCTTTAACTAAATCTACTTTCATCACAAACCTCCATTAAGTACTCCTCTGTAACTTTTTAAATCCTTTTTATTTCCACCACTCCTCAATCATATTATCTCAATTTCAAAGAAAAATTATTCTCCTTTCATCATCGTATCTCTCTCCATATTCTACTTCATCCCTTGAGAGTGAAAAAGGTACATGTCTACATTATTTATTCCAGCTTAATGCTGTGCAAAGGCTAAAAATAAACTTTTCCATAGTCTCTAGATTTGTATATCATCAAACTATCAAAATAAAAACGTTTTCTCAAGACAACATTTTTTTCCAATCATTACTTTTTGAGATATGAGCACCTAAAGTTCAAATTATCGGAACAGAACATTTCAAATTCGGTAAGAGATAAATCCATGAGATTCAGAGGATAAATTCTTCATGGTATTGTTGATTTAATAAAACAAAAATGTTTTGAAGATATTAGTTTTTGATGAAGTTATTCAATTTACTAAAAATGGCCAAAAATAAGTTATTTTTGGTAAATTGAATAACTTTATCAAAAATTGATATCTTTGAAACATTTTTATTTTATTTAATCAACAGTACCATGAAGAATTTAACCTCTGAATCTCATGGATTCATCTCTTACCGAATTTGAAATATTCTGTCCCAAAAATTTGAACTTTAGGCGCTCATATCTCAAAAAGTAATGATCCGAAAAAAATGTTTTCCTGAGAAAACTTTTTCATTTTGATAGCTTGATGATATACAAATCGAGAAACTATGAAAAATATCACCAGTAGAAAGTTTATTTTTGACTTTGCACAGCCTTAATAGAAATTCAACAGGCATGTCTCTCATTGATCATCAAGTGCTTGGCTTGGGAAATACAAGAATCGTACTCATCAATATCGAGCTAGATTCAGTTTGCATCGAATGAAATGATTCGAATATCTCGCCGGTTGGATGATTCCGTGATGAGGGCTGGAGAGATTCAGGGCTGGAGAGTGTTGGCTGGTAGGATGTAGACGACTGGAGGCTGGAGAGTGATGGCTGGAGGGCTGGAGAACTGCAGAGCTGGAAACTGGAGGCTGGAACTGACTGAAGCATTCATCAAACGAAATGAAGGTTGCGTGCGCAGAAACGATTGAATGTTACTTGGATGAGCAACGGCATGAATTCAAGTCGAACGTGATCAAAGGAGTAAAGTAGCAGGTTCGCTGAACCTGAAACTCCGCGTTTCAGAAAGTCGCATAAAATCGTCTTCAGTTCCTCGTTATTTCAGGCGTTCAATAATAGGAAATTGCACCTTCACTTCCTCCGGTCTCAGGAATAATAATTTTCTGGATCTTTTGAAAACTTGTCGGACCAGTTACTGACAGACTCTGGAATGCTGTTGCAATATTAATAACGCTTCGCAATGTGCTATTACAGGAACAATCAAGGTATATTTTATTTCTCGGAAGATTTGATGAATATTATCCAACTGAATCGATGTTAATAACGCTTCACAATGTGATATTACAGGAGCAATCAAAGATATACTGAATTTTTTTTTGGAAGATTTGATGGATGTTATCCAACTGAATCGATGTTAATAACGCTCCATAATGTTATATTACACGAGTTTTAAATATATATTAAAGATAGTTTCCGGAATATTTTATGAATAATTTGATTAGTTACATTAAACTTGATCAAAACAATTTTATTGAGAATAATTCTGGACTTTAATGGGGTTTGAATCGATATTAATAATGATTCACAATGTGCTATTTTTGGAGCAATCTAGAATATATTCTATTCTTCGGAAGATTTGATGGATATTATTCAATTGATCATTACAATCGAGGGTGGCTTCAGAAATATGTGCTTTCCATGTTGGTTGAAAAAAAGATTGTATGACTTTAAAATCACTATTATTAATAATATTGATAACAGAGACAATATTCATGAACGAGTCAAATATTAGTAAAAACTGGAAAATGATAATAAGCTCCTCTCCAAAATTAGTTTCTGAACTTGATAGAATGTTTTCACATACCGGAAATTCCCCAGCAGTGAGTGTTTTCCGTTTTTGTAAAGATATCGTTCCAGGTATTTCCTGTAGAGAAAAAATAGGAATACTCTACAACAAACTAACTTACTGTAAACTGTATTGAAAGCAGAGATTGTACATTTCATGAACATTTAATCGGAAGATGAGTCCTTATGTAAGAAGTTCACTCCACCATTTTTAAACGTCTTTGATTCTAAAATAAGAGAGGTGTTGTCATAAATAATATACGGAAGTTTTAACACAATTTATGTCATAACTTCAATCTTTCTAAATTAAAAATTTCTTGTGTCAAGTGTTTGGTCAGGAAATAAAGTGAAGAAAACATAACCTATTTACTATTTTAATGAATCAAAATTCGGGAGAGCAGTTTTGAGCTGTGCCTGATGATTGTTCATCAAATTATTTTGAAAAAATGTGTATCATTGAATCAATAAAAGAATAAAGAATAATGTAACTTCAAATGAAATAATATACAAAAGTTCCAACACAAACTCATAGGTTAGCTTCAAATGAAAAAAAATATCTCATTAGAAATTCAGGGGATAATCTATCAGGGGTTATCTAGTTTGAGATGAGGCCTCCCATCAAGCTAATCTACGAAATTTTAGATTACAGTAAGTCCAGTTAACAAGGTAAATTTTTGGACGTCCAATATTTTCCGTTCTTATAATATATATTGGATTGAACATAACTTGGCAAACACATATCTGCATACATCTTGAATGCTAAGAATTCATTCTGGTAGAATTTATGAGGACGGCAAAAAATCCTACGTTCAAAAATCGATGTGGGTAACTGACTTTAGTGATAGTTGAATAGTTGATAGTTGACTTTCGAAGATACTTGAATTATTTCTTGAAATATTGAAGTAATAGGAAGGTAGATGTTTTTTTTTTTTTTGATAATGCAGGGCAACTCTGTATCAGAAACTTTTATCTCAAACGCACAGATTTTTTTTATTGTAATTCAACTGCAATCTAACACTTTGGTTAATGAACAGTTCAATTCTAGCTTAAATTAATCCTACGTAAAAGTTTGACATTAAAGGAGTATTCACTCCTTCACAGTCTAAGTGAGCAATGCCCATGCACTGTTTCTTTCAGAATCACTCTTACTACATTTAAACGAGATCTGTAGACTTCTTCCTTTTCAGTCTTCTCACTGTATAAGAGTTGTCAATGAGGTGTAGAGCTTTGAATGTTCTGATGATTATGTAGAGTCTCTTCATGGTTTCTGGCAGCCTTTGTGATCATGACATCGACTTCTTCCATCTGCAGGTCCCTGTGGAGATCCGAGTTTCTGGCAAAGTATGGAGGGAGCATTGACAGCATTCCTCAAAACTTTGTTCTGGAATTTCTAAAAACTCACAGATAATAACTAGAATAGTTTTCCCTACAGAGACACACTTACTTTATGCTAACACAGTAGACACACTGGGGTGTTGAACACGCCAATTTAATTTTGCATTTTTCTTTGAAAAATATGAAAAAAAACAAGTACTTAGACCATACTTCATCATTTCTTAATCATTTTTGTTCCAAGTGCATACAGAAATCAAAAGTAAAGCACTGCTTATCAATATTTATACTAATTTTAGAAGTACTTATGTTCCGCCTAAGTGTTGGAGCTCTTAATCCGGTTTGAACGGATGGCTTTATCATTGCCAATGACAACTTCATCAAAAACTCACGTCTCTTCATTTTATTGTTCTGAATCTCAAGTTGTAGAGAATCATAGCATTCATTCCAATCTGATCCATCATCCCATACCACATTAATAGTAACAATACAAGTAAATCTTTGAAATAAAAGTGTTTGATAAAAGTCCTACGTAAAAGACACTCTGGGGTGTTAGACACCCCAAACGAAGAACAAGATGAGCTGGTGACCTTGTAGAATGCTATTACTGACTGGAAGTGGTGGAGAGTAGTTGACAATACTACAAACCTAATTTAGACTGGGCATAAATTTCCATCTGTTTGATATTGTCAACTGCAGAGCAGAAAAAAAAATCCCTGGGGTGTGAAACACCCCAGTGTGTCTCTTTATTGTCAATTATACACAGTTTTATTCGGCACCATGGTCGTGTACGGAATAAAACTGTGTAGAATTTGACAACATATTTGTGTTTTTATTCAATTATGGACCGGTTCTACAATATTGACAATGACTCTGAACAATTTTTAGAATAGTTTCTATTTCTCAGTTGAATAGATCTTGCATCTACAAAGTTCTAATCTACACACACAGAATCATTTCTATTTCTCAACTGAGAACATATACTTCAACAATTATAAAGTCCTAATCTCCCCATTGTGTTCTCCACAGAATATCAAAGCTCAAACAAAAGGAGCGTCCAACTATAGTGAGGTCCACGTTATAATGGCAGTGAAGAAAGATAGGAAAAAACGTTGCCAAGTCTCTCCATTTTGCCACTGACTGTACACAGCTGTTACTCAATTCATCCCATTAAATTTAATCTAATAATAATTATCATTTCCCTAATAAAATAATCAATTTAATGTCAAATTGATCACGAAAATATATTTTTCATAATTTGATTAAAAAATTTGCTTTCATGACTGAGATCAGATTTTTATTTTTATACAAACCTGAATGGCGGCTAATTTAAAATACTGTGATACAACAATCTGAATTTAAAAACAACAGAAATTGAGTTATTTGGTACGTATTTTATTCCAATTTCCTTAAAAATGATAGAAAAATAGAAATACTATTTAAAAATAAGTAATTTCAATGGATTATTTATACCGGTACGAGTAGGTCTAACCTATACGGGTAGGCTAACTGAAGCATGGATGAAGTCTAGGATTGTTGGTTATCAACTTTCAAAATGCCATTTAAGGTATTTTAATTTGTGTTTCTCGTTCGGTAATGTTTAATAATTATTTCATTGTTTCAAAAATACATTTTAAATCAATTATACGACTTGTGTACTCAGTATTTTGATAGAATGAAGAAAGAAAATGGCGGCTGAGAATATGGTTTGTTCAGTTTTGTACAGTCACTGTCATCAGTAAATATTAAATATTCTGGCAAATAGACAACATTGCAAAGCGCGAGAGAGATAGTGCTATCTGTTTTGCTGTATGATAGAAAAGGACAGCAACAGTATTGTCAATCGTCCACTGCCACTATAATGTGGACCCCACTATATCTCCCCTGTTTGTTGTGATAGGAATTAGTAATCAGAAGTGTTGAAGTGGAAGCCGATATCGTTGAAAGTTGGATGTCTTGGTGTTCGGTACTGGCCTTGGTCCTTGAACCCCACAATGACCGTGCAAGGCAGGAAGAGCTTTCTGTCCTCAGCCTGTGTTCATGAATATCAAAAGCGGATGATTAGAACGGAAGGTGAAGATGGCCGTAGGACAAGATTCACCTCAATCTGTCATCTTTCCCCATATACCAACACTAATGATCCCCATTCAGCCAATACTGTCAGTGGGACAGATTCACCTGAAACTGACACCGTTTCTTATACTCCAACACCAACGCTTCTCATTCAAATAATGCTGCCAGTGGGACACCGGCAAGAAATAATGGGATTAAATCTGAGAGAGCCCATTTCCAAAGAGAGTAGAGAAGGGAGATATAGTGTGTAATGAGAGAGAGTGAGAGACTTGTTAGTAGAGAACACGTCTCCAGGGACGGCTTTTAACCCTTCCATTGAGTGAAGAACGTTGCTGGTGTAATTCCTTCAGCGTGTAATACAAATAACATTTTCCGGTTGATTGTCACGACAGAAAGATGGAGACTTGAATATTTGAAAATCGTATTTAACAGCTTGTCTCCTCACTATTGTTCAGGGGATAGTTTGGGAAGTACAAACTCGCTTCGCTCGCCATATCCGTGTAGCCCCGGACCCCCCCCCCCACGGATCTGTGTACGGACCCCCGTAAAAATTAGATCAGCGGGCTCGCTTCGTTCGCCATATCAGGCGATATAATATTCCCAGGTATAGCTCTGATTGAAGTAGCAGTGCCCAATCAATTTTTCCGCGATAAATGCATTTCAATCTTCAACATGGTGCCAACCTAACAAAGTCAACTCAACTTGATGCCAACTGACAAAATTATTAATTTAGTTAACAACTGTTTCGAAGAGTTACTCTCTTTAGATTATAGTTCTATGATAAAATATAAAATGGACATTTTTCAATTATAATTAAGAGATAGCCATATTTTTCAACAAGCCAAAATTTATAACAATCTTCCTTTAGAAATTAGAGAGCTGCCAATCTATGAATTCAAACAGATTTTAAAAAATAAATTGACAGAGAGTGCATACTATTCGGTAGATGAGTATTTTTAGTCTACAATATTATGAAAGCTCATGATGCAACATTTACCTTTTAATTTTTGGTAAAACTGAATAACTTATTAATATGAATTGTAGTTTGTTCCTAAGACTGAGACAAAATAATAAGACAAATTGTTATTGTAATATCTTCATATAGTATATGATTTCTTTTATCATATGCTTAATTTTATATCATAATTTATCTTTTATTTCACAAGTGTTATATTATTGTTATTATTTTTTGACGTGCTCATACAATGTAAAGTTGTTCTGGCAATAAAGAATCTTGAATCATGAATCTTGAATCTTCTTCAATTCACATTTTTAAAACTATTTTAGAAGTTTGTACTGTACTCTATAGTAGGGCCATGTTATTATAGCAGTATTTGATTATAAAAACTTGGTGCTGCCATCCTTCTCTATCATTCGACCAAGCAGATAGCGTTATCCTTTATAAGCTCCGCGACGATGCCGGATCGTTTTTTAACGATGTTGAAATACAATTCATCAACCAAATATCCAATCTCAGTTATGGAAATTCATTATTTAGTCATTGAAAAATATATTTACTTCACGAATAAAACATAATTGATTATTCTAAACAAGAACGAACAGTAAATTTGACATCAGATATACCAGTATCAGCTTTCCTCTACACAAGGCAGAGGCAAGGGGAGAACGGCAACGCTGTTCTCCTATCTTTCTACACTGCCATTTAAACGTGGACCTCACTAGAGAATATTGAAATATCGTATTTAACAACTTGTTTCCTCACAGTGTTGTTCAGATATGAACAAAAAGGCAGAGATGAAAAACAGAACTGATTAGCTGAGAAAAGCTATAAGCTGGAAGAATCATTCAAAAAGGAGTATCATTTATTGGATCAAAATTTAAAAATCTATCAAGATGAAAAATTCTGTCGGAAAAACAGCCACTAGTAGGTCGGAAAAGTCTAATATTGATGGAGAAGAAGAAAAGTCACGTAGCAGGAAAAATAATACCGACTCAGACCGTAGCGAGCCAGATTCGGATCTTCGCCCTATCCTTCTCTATCCCGTTTTCATCTCCTTCCACGCCAGTTACGTAAAAGAAAAAGATTGGATTTTTTGTGTACTACGAGATCTGTGTCCGAAATCTTTGAAGAACGGATTCTCTATTACTGTACTCGAAACATTTTACGATGGATTCCTAGCCAGTTACTGACCTATTTCATTCTTTTTAGGCTTTTTTCATATTTTTTCTGTGTTGATAGAGCTGTTACTTTTCTATCATCAATCGATGCGAGATAATTTGTTGAATGATGTATTACATAACTCCATTATCTCCGTTCACAATTGGATATTCACTTGAATAGTATGTGAGAGTTATGGAAATTTAGATTCAGCAACTAATTCATCATGGGTAATAATATACAATTGGGGAAGATTCACTCGTCAATGTGATGAAACCACATTATACTGATGAATTAGTCAGTGTTTACACAAGTCACAAAATATAATGGCTATTCATAAGGGGTGCGTACAGACTTTCGCTCTGCTCCGCAATCGAACGTCACTCGAGCAGATCGATTGATGATCGACCGGGGAGCAAGAGTGGAACGCTAGAACAGCTAACATCTCCCGTAACGTTCATGATCGGAGTGATCGCGGAGCGAGTGCGGAGCGAGGAGGAGGCGCGTATATTAGTACACACCTTAACAATGACAAATTACTATTACTGGTCTGTATGTTATATTAACCTTTATGACCTTATCTAGACACATTGACTAGAA